>NW_026089547.1:604664-614578 GCF_000143185.2 Schizophyllum commune H4-8 | reverse complement strand
CCTCTCGCTCCTCCCACCCCTCCTTGCCACAAACCACCCCCTTCACATCTTTTTCTCCTTCTCGCATAGCTGCGAGGGCGAGCGCAGTGTCGCTACTCGTTCATGAGTGCACTACAGGTGTCGAAAAAGCGCTGTACTCACCGAAAAGGGCGGTGGCGGAGGCCTCGACTACGCCCCCACCCTCCCCCCACCTTCTCGCACGCACTGCAATTGAATACCGTTGAGTTCTCCGTCACGTCGCGAAGAAGACGATGGACTTACTGGGTCATCTGAGCTCGCCGTTCCCAAAACGCTGCCCCCCGCGCGCGCTTACGAATGGAGAGGGTGGGGGAAGGCCTCGAAACGTGGAAAAGGTCAGTTCACGATCGCGCCGTGCATAATCCACGTACCGTCGTAGCCCTCGCAAGAGCGTACTTGCCCGCCTCGGTCACGCACACGCCGAGCAAGGAGGGAGTTTACCCCTCCCCCTCTCCCTCCCTTCTCTGCATCCTCGCTTCCCCTCCCTTCTCTCCCCCTCGCCCTCCTTCCCTTCGGCCTTCCACCTCCAGACTTGGTCCCTGATGTCATCGCGTCGCCGTCGTTGCTGTCTATCCGGAAAGCGCTGGGCTCATAGCGCATGCGAGGGTAGGGACGGGCCCTCCCCCCGCCGTCGCTCGTCTACTGACGCGAATGGGGCTCCCGCGGCGGACGGAAGGGGCCGTTGTCGAGGCTCTGGCACGAATGTGAGTACGACGCGATGCACTATCAAGCGAGTACTTGCCGTATCGCAGGGACATCGCGCCCCCTCCCTTTCGCGCCTTTCGCACTGCTCCCCCCTTTTCCCCCTCGCCCCACCTGCGCGTAAAAGGGGGGAGGCGCGAGTTTTTGAATAATTCTATAGAGTTGTGAGCCTCGTCGTACAGAAAGGTTCTTACGACTTACCAGCTGAGGGCCTTCGCCCCCCTCCCCCTCCCCCCGTCTCCCCTTCGCCGCCGTCTCAGTCGCCTCCCCCGCTCTTCGAAAGGCGAGGCTGAGTGAGGGCGATGTGACCCCAAATATCTAGGTTGCTTTGGTCAGTGAAGGCGCATCGATGATTAAAAAAGACTCACAATACGAGAGGGAAGGGCCTGACCCCCCACCCCCACCCTCGTGCGTCTTGCTATGGCCTCCGCAGGCATTCGTAGGTCGTTTTAAGGAACGGGGAGGTATTTTTGTTACCTTCGTGATGGGTTGCGTTGAGTGTGAGTCTGTTCGGCCATTTTGAACTTGATAGCTAACCGTCAAACTCTCCTTCTCCCGGTGTCTGCACGCACCCCCGCCCCCTTCTACCCAGCCGTCAAGTCTGTCCGACGCGTGCACCGCAAGCGCGGCTCGTGCCGATGTCAGGTCCTCGTTCTAGGGTTAGGTCAGTACGAGACGACGAGGGGATAATATACTCTAGGTGGAGGGGGAGGGGGAGGACTTGGCTACGACGCGGCTACGTCCGCTTCTGTACCCAAAAAAAGAAGGACGTCACCCGTCCCTCCGACGGCGCAATAATCGGCCATGGTCTCCCCTCTCCGCGTATCTTCTCGTACAAGCCGGGCACCCGGCGCGCGAGGGGGCATGATTTCGGCTTACCGAGTCGCTGTCAGTGCGCTGCGCGCGCCGTTCGTACATAATCTCCCCTTCCTCTGTCCGCGGCACCTGTGGTCCACCACGGTCTTCGAGTGCCGTGCGACGGGACCGGGGGCAGCCTTGCCGCTGTCCGACGAGTTCCGCAGTGCGCTCCTGAGTCGCGTGAGATTCGTTGGGCACACAAACAGCGCATACGGACCGCCCTCGGCGAGGCTGTTGCGTGGCGCTCCCTTGGCGACTTGTGCTTGATCCCACGGCGCTTTCTCGTGTCCTGCAGTGACGGCGTGGAAGTCAGTCTCGGCGGTGAGAGTACCAGCAAGACGACGTTACATACCTGCTGCTTATCCCGAGGCTGAGGGTGAGCGCTTGTGGGATCGCCCACTAATCGAGTGGGGCCGTGTACTGCATCACAGCAGCGTCCCAGCGCACGCGGCCGTCATAGGTGAGTCTGCCGGCACCTGTGAGCGTTGAAAGGAACCGGAAAACCATCGGCACGTACCTTTACCATTCTGTCTGAATCACGGATCGCACGACCACCGGCACGATACCGCTGCATACTCGCGCGGCCGGTCGCTCGCTCCTCTGCGAGTGAGAGGGAATATCTGCATCAAGGTCAACATGACGCCGCACCGCGAAAAAAAAATGCAAAGCTCACAATAGCGGTCGTGCGACACGGCCGCATGCGCGAGATTGGGCGTCGGGAACTCGTCGACGGCGTGGCTGACCATGCATGGGCTCGCAGATTCCCGGTGCAAGGAGATCTCGAGCGAGCTCGAAGACAACGCTGCCGCTAGCGCTGTCCTTCCCGGCGCCAAATCCCTTGCTGCGCGACAGTCGGAGGCGTCGTCGATGCTCTGCGGTCGTGCGTCAGCGTTCGAGAATACGGCAACGCATTGCCCAACGCGCACCTCGTTGACTCGTCCGTCTTCGTGGCAGGTCAAGGTTGACTCTGGCGACGGCGTCGTACGGTCGGTCCCGCAGCCGTCGTCGAAAGGCGCAGCGGCGGTCGTGTTCGTGCGCTGACGCGTCCGAGCATGGTGGTGGAAAGAGGAAAGGTTGTAAGCGACACGTGTAATATACAGATCTGAATAGACTTACGTACGGGATGGGTGTCACCGTCCCGCGTGTCGTGACATCGGCGACCTCGGGCAGGCAGTCGTTGTGCCGCTTGAAGGGCGAGGACGCGGGGGGATCAGATATATTTGCTCAGGTTCAGTATAGGCGTGATTTACCTATCGGATCCGGCCGCACCGCCGCATCAACGTCGAAGGGCTACTATAAGCGGTCGAAGGCGCAGAGGTCCGCGACGATGTTGAGGAGGTCGTCGAGGGGGAGCTCGATGGTGGGTGATAGTGTCGACTTGCTGGCATCTACTTGGAGGTCGGAATTCAGCCGACTTGGTGAATCAACGAAAGCGAGCGGTCTGACTCACTCTGAATCTCATTCACGATGAGCTGAAGGTACCTTGAAATGAGATGATGTTGAGAAGGTCATCGAGGGGGAGCTCGATGGTGAGCCGTAGCATCGAAAGCAACTCGCTTGAATCGATGCCGTGCCGCCCTATACAGGTCAAAGTCAGCTCATCGGCTACGAGCTGCGCCTGAGCGCACCGCAACGAGCGCCTTCGCAAACGAATTGGAGTTGCAGAAGGACCTATGAACGCGTTATATCGACGACGGAAGGCAGTATGAAGTTCAAGCTCACCGATGGGCAAATCCGCGCTGGGCCTGAATGCAAAGAGAGCGGGCTCCACAATGCTCGGAAACTGTAAAGGATTAGTCAGGCGTCGATGAATAGCGTAAGAAAGCCAGGACAGACCTTGAAAAGCAGACTCGCTGCGCCGAGGCCATCTAGCAAGCAGCCTCGGATGCGGCGCAAACGAGGGGGGGGGCGAGATAGAGTAAAGACGTTGGGAGGAAGGGATAGCAGTAGAGTACGCGTTCGATGATAAAAAGGGAGAGGGAGGGGAAGGTAGAAGGGAGGAGAGGAGGAGAGGAGGCTGGGGAACTGAGGAAACCCGGCTACTCACCTCGCCTTATATACACCTCCAGCCAGCGCACGGACTTGTTGACATCCTCAGCGACGTCCACTTGATGCCCCACTGACGCGACGAGGGCCTTCGTTGACCGCTCGCCCGGATTTCCGACTCCGCCGCGCAAACTCGCCCGCAAATACAGAGCGGCGCATATTCTGAACTTCCCTGTAAAGTTCCCTGAGAGCGCGTCCGGATCTTCCGCGTTTCGGACATGACAAATGATCCCATCAGACCTGATCGCCGCTCAGAATTTGCTCCAGGGCGGTGGAAGATGCGTGGTAAGGCGAGGCGAGGCGTGGGGTGCAGCGGTGGCAGATTGTGTACTTGGGCGTTGTGCACATACCAAAGTGCGAGAAAGCGTAGAGGTGACCCTCCTCGACTAGGGTAAGGTGTTTTAGAGCGGGTGGGTCCGCTTGTACGCGTCCTTGGGCCCTGCGAAGTGGAGACCGCGCATACAGCGCATTTGTCGGTTTGCTCGCGAGTTTGAGGGTATCTGAGGAGGAAACTCAGGGGAACATAGTCAGGCGCATGTAGTTCTATGCTGAGTATGACCTCACCTATTGTAGTCGCACTGCGGCTTCCCGGCGAACGAGGATGGCGGCTGAAATCCAGGTTACCGCATATAGCAGGCTTTTAGCCAGCGCGGCGAAGGTCAAAAAATCAGGCTTTGTCCGGCGACCTCATCAACGCGGACCACTGACTGATTGACTAAATCTACTCACCATTCGATGTCTGTACCTGCCAGCTGCCCAGCGCTGTACGACCGCTCCCCACAAACAAGCTAAATCGCGAGCCGGCGTCCGCGCTTCCCTCGCCGGCATCCCCGCTCCCACCGACGGCGTCAAAGTTCAGTCGGGCGCACCATGTCCGAAGCTCCGTGTTTCAAGGGCTTGGAGTTTAGAGTTGCCGGCGAGGCGATGGAAGTTGGTTATCGAGGGGGAGAGGTGTTGATATGCTGAGGAACGTCGTTCGGGATGTACCAAAGGTCCTATGGCGGTTTCAGTATCCGAAAAACATTTCCCTTGTTCTGTTAGACGTTCGATGGGTCGACGGGTTTCTCGGAAGCCGCAGACCGCGAAGCGGCCTGTGGCGCGGGTAAAGTAGTAGTATGCTCGCGCTATGCTCAAGCGATTTGAAGGCTTGTCGCGGGCTTTCCGTGCTCGGTAACTATATGCAGTACTCACTATGCTTATTCCCTTCGCATTCTCAACGTTTTGAGCCCAAGTGAGCCCGTCGGCAGGCCAGGCTTGTGTCTCTGTCTCGTACCGGGCCCCGGCCGCCTGATATCGGCAGTGTTCTTATTCTTACTGGCTTCGGCCAGTCGTCTCGAGCGCGTCGTTGCATCGCACGAGTCCCTCTTCTGGTTTACTAGTCAGTCATTGCTTCCCCCACCGAATCGACGCCCTCGCGCGATTCCCCCGCCGCTGATGATCTCGAAGGGAAACTCACTCTTTCCCTGCCTTGCGTGATTTCCCGGGCTTTCTCACTCGCGATGAGCTTGGATAAGCAGAATATACCATTTCGTATGTAGATCTCGTACTACGAGGGAGGGGTGGAGGATAATCGCCGCGGTCGATGGTGGGCGCGCTGATCAAGCGGTGGGAACGCGTCTCGGCGACTGCCGCATCCGGCTTTGGCGGTTGTGGGTCCGACGTTGGTCCTTGCTTCCCGCCGTCATCGTCGACCGCGGTGGTCGTTCCTCGACTCTTCAACATCGGCTGGCTTCTTCGACGCGCAACCATTCCCCTCCTGGTCCAATGCACGCAGTATACGAGTTTACGCCACATATCCTCATGTCTGCATCTCGCGCGCCTTGAGTTCAAGATCGGAAGCTGGCGTCAATTCGTGTTTAATACCATATTCCTTCCCCGTCATAGCCTCGACTATGTACATCGAGCCCCGTTCTGCCTCCCTCTTCTCCAGCCTTCCACCTTGCTCATGATGCCAAGCTAATCACTTTCTCTCTTACCATGAACCTCACGACTTTGCAATGCTATTCTCCGAGCCCCATTGTTCTAACACTCTATCCATCTTCCAATCAACCCGTCTTGCTCTGCTCGAGTTCCGCCATCCTCCGAGTGTTCTACGGTCAACCCACCGTGTCGAGTTCTTGCATTCTCGCTTGAGTTGAGCATCGTGCCTCTGTCTCATCTGCCAACCCCAAATCCAATCACTCGACTGCAGTATTGCATTGCTCGAAAGTCTGTTGCTCGTATGCTAGCATTCCCTGAGCACTCTTCCTTGTGTGCCTTCTCCGACTCCATGAGCGCTCCGTCTCGACTCAGATTCCGTGAGCGCTCCCTCTCAACTCAAATTCCGTGGGCGCTCCGTTGCTTGCCACATCTCACCAAACAGGCAAGTACGAGGTGGTGAGACACGGGTTGATGGGGCCGCTTGCGCACGAGTTGATGAGTCCGCTCACGCACGAGGTGATGCGTCCAAGCTTCGCACGCCACAGCGGCGATCAGCGATCAATACTCTGCTACAGCGTGCTGGCTACGTCTTTGCCTTACCATACTCCTTCATCTCATCTTCCTCCTTTGTCTCGCCTTCCTCCTTCCTCCTTTCTCCTCAACCCACCCCAAGCTCACCATCCACCTCGGCTCACCCTCCGACTCGCCAACACACCCGCTCGCACCTGCGTAAGGATCAGCATGCTGCCCTCGACACGAGACAGCTCGATGGCGATACCAGGCGTATGAGAGCACAGCAACACTGCGAGCGAGGCCCGAGGCGAGCACGAGCAAGAGTGACGAGAGCGCACGAGCAAAACCGACGAGAGCACGAGCAAAACCAACGAGAGCACGAGCACGGCTCAACGAGACGAGTACGAGCCCGATACAGGGAGACGAGTACGAGCCCGATCCAACGAGACGAGTACGAGCACGATCTAGCAGGAGGAGCACGAGCGAAGCCCGACGAGATGAGCACACGAGCGAGAGAGCCAGCGAGTCGTGGACCGACGAGACGAGCGTGGCCGCGGCGTCGACGGGATCGGCGAGACGGCGGACCGCGAGACAGGCGAGACGGGACGAGCGCGGGGATGGCGGCGGGCTTTGCGGTGCGTTCGGTCAGCATGCGACGAGTAAATGGAAAGCTTACGAGACTGGAAGCATTCTCGACATGCACGGTGGCGCCGAGCGCGCGAGCTGAAGACGGCGCGGTCGACACCGGCCCCGGCTTACCCCCCATCGCAGCAGCTCGGACGTCGAACGCGAGCGCAAATGAATTCATTCGTCCTCTCCGTCGATACGCGGGACATCTACATTAACTCACTCGGTGACTACCATCAAGCTCCGAGCGAATCGCGGACGCGCGGTGAGTGAGAATGCGGGTACTGACGCGGGGCCTCTCCCCTTCCGTTCCCCGTCCTTGCTCTCCCCGCCTCCGTTCTCCCCTCGGCTCGGGAGAAGGGAGGAGGGGAGAGGAAGGAAGGGGAAGGGAAGGAGGAGAGGAAGGGGGAGGAGGAGGAGGAGGGGAGGGAGGGGTACTCACCAGAGCCAATCCCGCCCTTTCGGATGGCCGAAACCCCAGAGCTTAACCGCTCGCTCCGCTCGCGGACGTGCGCTGGGGCGCAAAGGGGGGATGGAGCTCTGGGCCGGGCGAAAAAAGTGGATTTTCGGGAATTGCCGAACGGTCTTTTGGGGGAGGGGTAGGCGGGCGGGGCTAGGGTAGCGGTAGGCGTAGGCGTAGAGTGAATACGACGACAAGGAGGTGGACAAGGCGCGAATGTGACGTGACTTGTGTGATGTGAGTGCGGAAGGTCGGCGCGAGTCGCCGGTGACGAGATGGCGGGTTGGCGTGGAAGTGCGTCCTGCGATCGTGGGGGAGCTCGAGCTGTCATGCAGACGCGACCCCCCGAGAAGGCATGCGACTGCGACTGCGACTGCGACCGCCGCGACGGGCGTAACGCGTACAGATAGCGTTGCCTCCTCTTGTCCTCTTCCCTCACCCCTCATTCTGCAGGTTCTGCCCACCGATGTGCTAAGAGCAGGTCTTAAATGATATACTCTGGACCCAGCGGTCTCATGAACCTCACATGCGCTCAAACGAGGTAGCTGCAACGCAATAGCGGAGTGGGCCGATTTCTGACGGTCAGTCCATTGCTCCTATCACACTCACAATGCCTGCTCAAGCTCAAGCAGACGGTCGCGTTGGCTCGCGCATCGAGAACTACAGCAAGTTCTGGCAGAAGGATATCAACAAGGAGGGCGATGTTGACACGGACAACCGTGTCGACAGCTACCAGGATGTCGTGAATGGTGCGTAAAATGCGGTCGACACGAGGACGTCGCTCACGCCGCGCGCGCAGGTTACTACGACGGTGCTACGCAGCTGTACGACTATGGCTGGGGCCGCTCCTTCCACTTCTCGCGCTTCTACAAGGGCGAGAGCTTCGCCGCGTCGCTCGCCCGCCACGAGCACTACCTCGCGGCGCAGATGAACCTCCGTCCCAAAATGCGTGTCCTGGACATTGGCTGCGGCGTTGGCGGCCCGGCGCGCGAGATCGCTCGCTTCGCCGACGTCGAGATCATTGGCCTGAACAACAACGACTTCCAGGTGCGTGTGTGCGCCTCTGCAGTAGAACACGCCTAACACTCGCCCCCAGGTCGCGCGCGCACGCCAGTACACGAAGGAGGCCGGGCTCGAGAACCAGGTCAAGTTCGTCAAGGGCGACTTCATGAAGCTCGCGGAGCAGTTCGGCGAGAACGCGTTCGACGCCGTGTACGCCGTCGAGGCGACCTGCCACGCGCCGTCCTTCGCGGGCGTGTACGGCGAGGTGTTCAAGGTGCTCAAGCCCGGAGGCGTCTTCGGCTGCTACGAGTGGGTCATGACCGACGCCTGGGACGCGAGCAACCCGGCGCACAAGGCGCTCGCGCACCAGGTCGAGCTCGGGAACGGCATCCCGGAGATGCGCCCGCTGCACATGGCGCGCGACGCGGTCAAGGAGGTCGGCTTCGAGCTCGAGCATGAGGAGGACCTGGCGGAGCGCGACGACCCGGTGCCGTGGTACTACCCGCTTGAGGGCGACATCAGCAAGGCACAAACGCTCTGGGATTTGTTTGTGGTGTGGCGCATCAGCCCGACGGGCAAGTTCGTCACCCACTACGGCCTCAAGATCATCGAGATGCTCGGGATGGTGCCCAAGGGCACGCACGACGTCGGTGAGCAGCTCAAGGTGGCGCAGGATGCCCTCGTCAAGGGTGGCCAGACCAAGGTGAGGCGAGCGCGTCCGAGTCGGAGCCCAGCTCACCGTCCTGCAGCTCTTCACCCCCATGTACCTCATGATCGCCCGCAAGCCCTCGGCATAGAGGCTTTCGGCACGGTGTTTCTCTCCCTCGACTCTACCTTTACTATACCCTTCTGTTGTTCCTAATGTGCGTAGACATGGCATTGGATTACTTACTTTTACACATCGGGGTTGCCTACGACAAAATACACATTCCTTGAAAACGGTCTGCGTGGTGTGATGCGACGGAGTGCGGGGGCGAGGGGGGCCGCGACGAGGCGGCGGTTGCCGCCTGCGCGCTGCGCGCGCGTCGTCGATGTGAAAGAGAAGGTAAACTTGATTGTATTGTGTCGCTACCTACGTTACAAGATGTGTTACCCCCTCCCCCCGCCCCTCGCGAGCTTATCGACGCGTGAAGCCCGTCTCACCCCCTCCGTCTTTGCGTGGTGTGCGAGATGCTCGCTATCCCCCTCCCTCCCATCCCTCTCTTCGACGAGGGGAGATTGTGATGCACCCTCCCCTCTCGGCATGCAGCTGACCGCGTCTTCACGCGGAGAACTCCCCGCGCGTGCCTTCACCCCTCTACCATCCCTTCCTCTCGCTCCTCCCACCCCTCCTTGCCACAAACCACCCCCTTCACATCTTTTTCTCCTTCTCGCATAGCTGCGAGGGCGAGCGCAGTGTCGCTACTCGTTCATGAGTGCACTACAGGTGTCGAAAAAGCGCTGTACTCACCGAAAAGGGCGGTGGCGGAGGCCTCGACTACGCCCCCACCCTCCCCCCACCTTCTCGCACGCACTGCAATTGAATACCGTTGAGTTCTCCGTCACGTCGCGAAGAAGACGATGGACTTACTGGGTCATCTGAGCTCGCCGTTCCCAAAACGCTGCCCCCCGCGCGCGCTTACGAATGGAGAGGGTGGGGGAAGGCCTCGAAACGTGGAAAAGGTCAGTTCACGATCGCGCCGTGCATAATCCACGTACCGTCGTAGCCCTCGCAAGAGCGTACTTGCCCGCCTCGGTCACGCACACGCCGAGCAAGGAGGGAGTTTAC